>NW_027211712.1:457500-507500 GCF_022749685.1 Semicossyphus pulcher
GTCTTTATTCTGATTTGGAAAGCGAACTGCCTGTTAGCTAGCAAGCTAACTTTAGCTACAATCAACATATAAGCTTTGTAGTAGTTTTGTAGATCATGTCTCTTTAGAGCTGAGCGTATAGTTTTCCCCTGCTTCCAGTCTTTGTGCTAAGCTAGGCTAACTACATCCAAAACAGGAGGATAAGGTTTACTATCTCTTACTCTTCACGTTATCTATGTTCAATAGTGGACATTAGCAAACTAATGTTAGCTAACTAGCTCACATGCTTTAGCCCTTTGTCTCTGGTTTGAAATTAAAAACAATATTTTGGAGCTAAAATACGTTTTAACATGAGTCAGCAAAAACACAAATCAGTTAGCTAATGTTAGCTACTGTAAGCTAGCTCACAACTGTAACTTACATTAGAATTAATGAATAATTACAACTCTCGAATGTGTGTACGTGACCAGTTAGCAAGAATCTGTTAGCCTGAAAGCTATAGTTTTCATAATAAATGTTAGCTGAGCTTAGCTAGCTACAGGCAGCAGGTGTGATGCGTCAGTCGCTCACACAGGCAGCAGGTGTGATGCGTCAGTCGCTCACACAGGCAGCAGGTGTGATGCGTCAGTCGCTCACACAGGCAGCAGGTGTGATGCGTCAGTCGCTCACACAGGCAGCAGGTGTGATGCGTCAGTCGCTCACACAGGCCGCAGGTGTGATGCGTCAGTCGCTCACACAGGCCGCAGGTGTGATGCGTCAGTCGCTCACACAGGCCGCAGGTGTGATGCGTCAGTGGCTCACACAGGCAGCAGGTGTGATGCGTCAGTCGCTCACACAGGCCGCAGGTGTGATGCGTCAGTCGCTCACACAGGCAGCAGGTGTGATGCGTCAGTCGCTCACACAGGCAGCAGGTGTGATGCGTCAGTCGCTCACACAGGCCGCAGGTGTGATGCGTCAGTCGCTCACACAGGCAGCAGGTGTGATGCGTCAGTCGCTCACACAGGCAGCAGGTGTGATGCGTCAGTCGCTCACACAGGCCGCAGGTGTGATGCGTCAGTCGCTCACACAGGCCGCAGGTGTGATGCGTCAGTCGCTCACACAGGCAGCAGGTGTGATGCGTCAGTGGCTCACACAGGCCGCAGGTGTGATGCGTCAGTCGCTCACACAGGCAGCAGGTGTGATGCGTCAGTCGCTCACACAGGCAGCAGGTGTGATGCGTCAGTCGCTCACACAGAGGTCACTGATCGGGTCGACACGTCTCCTCTAACGTGTAACTCCTGCCGTCCGTCACACACATTGTCAGAGCAAAAAAGCGTCCAAGAAAACAAAAACCAAAGAACACATGCTTGTTATAAAAATATCTGAGAAGACTGACGGGGCTGTCTGAGTGGATCAGAGCGCCCCCCGGTGGTGCTGTGCTGTGCAGTGCAGCAGCCATATTGCGTAGTGATGAGAGGTAACTGAGCTGTGTAGCTTATCTGAGGCTGGACGAGGTCCAGATTTCCTGCTGTGAGTCTGTTCAGTCAACAGGCTGCCAGATGGTTCTTTCTAATCTACCCGATCGTTCAGAGAAAGTCAAACGTTGATCGGAAAAATTCACTTTCAGGCCAAATGACTGAGTCCAGTGTGATCACAGTTTCAGTGCACTGACGGGAGCACGATGAGGACGAGCCCGGAGATCCATCCTCCACTCCAGACACAAATATGTCTATTTATAACCAGAGCTTTCAAATGCATCCCATGACCTTCCAAAAACCTGCACTCAGGTCACATGGCCACACCTGGACAGGTTGTGTTCACTGGAGGAGGACATGTGATGCAGTGAAAGGCTCCACGAATGGCTGAGCAACTCAGTGTTCCTCGTGTTCAGATTATAAAAGCTTATTAAACATTCTCAATCTTTAACATTTAAATTAGCTTCAAACGTAATATCATATTTTTACGTTGTGTTCGGAGGAGCGCGTGTCGTCAGTCGAGGTGTCTGCAGTGATTATAGAAGACGCTCAGCTTGTTGAGTTTGGAGACAAGCAGAGCCGACGAATCGAGTTTAAACTGCTGCTCTCTGAACGCTCACTGAAGATGACGTCACCGTGACACTGTTAACATGTTAAGAAACCTACGAGAGGATTAATGGACGCTGAAGGTGACAGCTTCAGGACTGAGAGGTCGATCTGTAACTGAGGACGTCGATCGGGGTGGGACGACTTTCTTGATGTTTTAAAATCAAGAGTACGTTAGTGTGAAGCTGAGTAGTGTGAGAAACCAAATGTATCTGAAAGGAAATACAGTCTGAGATCAGAAACTGGGGTCACACTGGATCAGAACGCGTTTTCTCTTTGAACCTTTTTGTGCAACTTAATCTTGTCATGCCGGTGCGGCACTAACAGAGCGCGCAGGATTACTGTTAGTAACTTTGCGGCTCCAGATTGTCTCAAGGCAAAAATTAAGGATTGAATTGTTAAACTGGCACTGAGTAGTTTGGCAAAGTTTCCACCAGACAGACTGTTGTGATGCTGCATTGTGAACCTGTAATACCTGTAAATATAAAAGTAGAAATCTGTAACATAACGAAGTAGACGGAGGCAAACGAGGACCACTGAGTGGTGTATGAGGTTGTTGGAGTGTGTGGCGTTTCTTCATTTTAGCTTAATCTGTTCCGTTTGGTAGTGAAGGTAGATGCGGTTTAAAGCGGAAAAATCTCAGTTGGGACTCTGAGGTGTTCATTCTGTCGCTGCTTCGACTTCAGCAGGTTCAGTTCCTGTTCAGGTACAAAAGGTTCAGACCAGCCCTCCGGGTCTGTCACCCCCCACCCCAACCTCGACCCTCACCTCCTGCTTCCCTCGGGGTCAGTCAGGCCCTGTAGTGGAGACCGAGGCCTGGGGACCCTCAGTGTACTGGCCCCCACCGCTGTTGCTCCCACCACCGCCGCCACCGCCCTCAGGATCCTCCTGGCTGGGGGAGGCCTCATCACTGGGGCCTCCCCTGGATGTGACGGAGGTGGTGGTGGTCTCGGGGGAGGCGCTGTGAGCCTCCTGGGGGGCACAGCCCGGGTGGTTCTTGCGGAAGTGCTGGTTGAGGATGGCCTGGAAGGGGAAGCTCTTGCCGCAGACGTGGCAGTGGAAGGGCTTGTTGCCGGTGTGCTTGCGGATGTGGTACTCCAGCTGGTCCTTGCGGGTGTACTTCTTCCCGCAGATGCGGCAGACGAACGGTGTGATGCCCATGTGCAAGCGCATGTGGCGGTCCAGGCTTCCTTTCTGGTTGAAGGACTTGCAGCAGTAGATGCAGGTGAGCCTGGGGTTGTAGCGGAACCAGCGGTCTCCTACCTGCTCCCTCAGGTAGTCCTCATAACCCCCCATGTCAAACGCAGCGCTCTCCTCCCCCTGACAGGCAGAACAAACCGTTAATCCAGATGAGCCTGAAACAGACTGCATCAAACTAGATTTATAATCTCTGGATGAACACTGAGCTCTGTATAAACAGATATGGCTCAGGTAGGGGCCACGCCTGGGGGCACACCTGGTCATTGGGTTGGCCCTGTCTGGATTTTATTCCTAGTTAGGATTTAAACATACATTTCTTCTGAGTGCTGCTAGAAACATTTCCCTTCAGTCAACAAGGACACAATGTGTTCTGGAGGCTCGTCATGTCTGCTGGGTTATGTTCACCCTCTAGCCACTTACTGAGGAGGATCTCGGGATCCTTTCAGTTATGTTACGTGGTCACAAGGACTTACTGAGCAGCATGAAGCCAGAGGAAAAACCTCCGACTGTTAGAGTCACTGAGTTTTGGTACCTGTGAGCTCGGCTGTCGCAGCTCGTCCGCCCTGCTAGGAGACTCGCTCTTCGCTCTCTGACGCTCCGCCAACACCACCACACTGCCGGTGGGACTGAACCTGACACAGAAACACACACAATAACACACACTGTCAGCAGGTGTCAAGCTTCAGTGAGGACGGCACCCTGTGTCATCGCTGGGACTCACCTGTCTGCCTCACTGAAGCTGGAGGACGGTTGGGCGCTCCTGGTCCCCAGCGCTCCCACCGGCCCCGTCACCAGCGTGCTGCGTCCCGACGTGTCAATCATCACAGTGGCCCCCTCCTCCACCGGCCCCCCCTCCTCTTGGTGCTCCCCTGCTCCGATCCACTCCTCCATCCTCTCCGTCTTGATCCTCACTCGCTCCATACCCGCACCCTCCTCTGCACTGCCGCTCCGCTCCGGCTCACTGCTCGTCTCCACATACCACTGACCGGCCCGGTTTATGCGAAGGATCGGTTCTTTGCCCACTCTGACGGCGGCCTCAGGTCCCTCCATTCCGCTGTGTTCTACTGTGGGCGGGGGGCTGAGCGGCTCCTCAACGGGGCTGATCGCCTCGCACACCTCTGCTCCCCCTCGTGGGCCGAGGAGCCGCAGGGTGGTGTGATGACCACCTGCTCGCACCACCGCCTCCAGGGTCCGGTTGCCCCTGGATACCCGTATTGCATCATCCGAGGGCTCCTCGTCCATGTCGGCCAGGCTGATCTTCAGGTGGATGCCCTCCAGGATCTGGGTGCAGCGGTCGATGATGTGCTGCATCTGGAGGAAGCTGGCGGCGGTCAGGTAGCTGATGATGTCAGCGAGCTGCAGGCAGAGGCGACCCGTGTAGCAGAACGACAGCAGCTGCTCGAACACCGACGGGTTGCGGATCACGGTCAGCGACACGGTGCTCATCTGGCTCAGAGACATGTGGTCCCTGAAGTACGGCGAGCTGGCGGCGAGGACCACCTTGTGCGCCCGGAAGCTCTGGCCCTGAACATTGACCACAATGTCGCAGAGCCGGCCTTGAACACGCAGCTGGTTCAGGTGCGAAAGGACCGAATTACTGAAGTCGGGGATGTCCAGCTGGATGCTGCCGGAGCGCTCCATGCTGCAGCCTGCAGGGTCACTGTAACAGCCAAGATCAGAACCAGAACCACATCAAACTCAGGTCCAAACACATCTGTGATCAGGCCTTCATGTTAAATGTAAATCTTTTTGTAAGTTCTTTAAATGACAGACTTTCATCTTTCATGTGTTTCTCAGCTCGATGATCAGGAGTTCATTTTACAATCACAGAGCAGAACGTTGAGACGGACGGAGGGTTCGTCTTTAAATCAATAACTGTCATCATCATCATCATCATCATTATCATTATTATTATTATTATTATCATCATCATCATCATCGTCCTCATTCTACTTCAACTTTCTGTTTTTAGGAAACTTTAAACAGTGAAACAACATGTTTCATAAAAGATGCAGTTTTATAAAGAAACAGCAGAACACCTGAGCCCACCTGTCTGACACGTGACCCAGGGTCACCTGGTCCAAACTGAGCAGATCTACGTGCACAGAACCAGACAGGTCTCAAGTTTCAACGGAACACCTGCTTCCGTGTGACAGCAGGACCCAGAACCGGACCAGGGCTAGTCTGAGCCATGATCAAACCCAGAATCCGGAAACCGATCCGTGCCGGTCTGTCTCGAGGGACCAGGTGAAGCCCCAGGTATGCTGCCGAACTCACCTTAAATAGGGGCAGGAGGGATCGGGCGTGGTTTCAGGGTGCAGTAGAGGCTTCAGTCCTGCAGCTAGCTGAGCATCGTTAGCAGGGCGGGAGAGGACAGCGGCTCGGCTCGGCTCAGCACGGCTCGGCCCGGCCCGGCAGGCTGCAGCTCCACCCGCCGCTCCTCCGGGCTCCAGCGGCGGACGTGACGAGTTCAAGGCCGGGGAGCAGCAGTTGAGCTCGGGCTCCGGTCCGTCAGCAGCCGCTCTGCCTCCATCCCGCCGGAAGTCAGATTCGGTTCAGGTTCGGCTCGGTGTCGGACCGCTGCAGACTCTCATCTTCCTTTTTCATGGCAGAAGGGCCGAGGCTGCAGGAAGGAAGGAGGAAAGGAAGAAATCGCGCGGGGCATGCTGGGAGATGTAGTTCATGTCCTCCAACGGAGCCGGTTTATCGGTTGTGCCAAAGAATACATTTCCCGGCATGCACCTGTGGGGAGAGGGGTCATCATGGCACTTGGAGTTTGGCAAAGTGGAGTTCTCTCTCTCGCTCTCTCTCTCGCTCTCTCTCTCTCTCTCTCACACACACACACACACGCTCCCTTCTTCCTCTCTGTGTTCGTCTACATTTCATATTTTATAAAGTGTGTTCCAGGACCTGTTATATATTTGGAGGCAGATGTTTCTTGTGTTCACAGAGGACGCTTGACTTTAATGTTGTTCGATTTTTGGAACAAAACATCTCGTTTATATTTTCTGTGTAGTTTTTATGGTGTCGTTGATGTTTAACCTGCTGGGATCAAAAATCTTTGATAAAGTTTCAAACACGTGTGAAAAAGAAAAAAATGAACTAAAGAGACATTTTGTTCAGCCACCAGTCACCACACAGTGTCCTATATATATATTTCATATGTTTGTAATTAATGCAAACCTTCTAAAAGGTCAAATAATAAAATAATCACAAAATAATACAACCTGGCAGAAACCTGCACAACCTGACACCACTGAAGAAGAACAGCTGGAGTAAACAGGAAGTAAATAAAGTCTTCCAAAGACAGAGCACAGCTAACTGAACATTTAGCCTGAAGCACACCGGAGAGATCTTTGGATTCCTGTTCATTCGTGTGGCTAATGTTAGCTTGCACCGCTGGAAAGTTAGCTTCTGTTTGTACCACCAATTCCAGATCTATGCACCGTAGCTAAGTTATAGCTGCCTGGCTAACCTTAGCTTGTTTGTCTGCTCACTAATAGGTGTTTATTTTAGCCGACAATAAATGATGTCGCTAACAAAACAAAGCCAATGTTTATAACCAACATGATGGCGGTGTTTGTCATGTCACTGTTTTGATGCTGACTGCAGTTCACTAAACTACCACCGGTGTCACTAATGACACCTGTTTCAGATAATTAAGCATCACTTTGAAAACGAAAGATTTGTTGCTCACAGCACAAAAAACGCAGAGACTGTAAAAACATCTCAAAATGTCTTTTATTATTAGGGTTTAATGGTTAGCTTCATGCTAATTAAAAGCTAGGCCTGGCTGCAGCTGTAGAGCCTGTCATTGACCAGTGGGCGTCAGGGCGGTATGGATCGGGTCGCAGGTGTTGTTGGTCGTCAGAATTCTGTTTGACACCTGAACGGTGACCGTCTGCCCGTCTGCACCAACAGACGTCCAGCTTCTCTCACCGAACCCTGCCAGCTGATCGATGTCCACCGAGACGTTACAGTCCATCGATGTGGAGACCTGACTCACATCTGCAGACAGACAGACAGACATGAGACAGGGTCCTATTCTGATTGTAACACTCCTCAACCGGCCACATTCACTCACATTAATGTGCCTTTAAGTATTTTTATACTTGAATGTTACAATCAGCAGGCTAACATGTTAGCAAACAGAGCTCTGCCTAATTCCACTTCCCCTTTTCACAATAAAAGCCTTCCAGATACGGTTGGTGTAGTGATGTTTAAGCTGCTGGATGATGTTGAAGTTTGATGTTTTGTTGTTGACATGTCTTTGTATCCAGTCACTTCATTGAACTCTAATAACCACGTTCACTGTGTGTGTTATTGACAGAGTGTGTGTGTGTGCGTGTGTGTGTGTGTGCGCGTGTGCGTGTGTTTGTCTGTTGGACTTTGGCTTGTACTGAAGTGACCGTACGCACAGAAATGCTGTTAATGTACTGTATCATTGCCGTCTGTACGGGTCCCGGCTGACACTTAACCTCTGAGCTCGAATAAACAACAACTAGTGTTTGCATTCAAACACTACTACATAATATTACAGTAAGCTAGGAAGTAGCAGAAGCTAACATATTCATTGGTAACGTTACAACGGGACAGGAATAAAGTCCTGGCAAACATGATGTTAAGTACTGAATTAAAGGCAATTTCTTGCTAACATTAGCAAGGAAGTGGTTTAATGCTAGCATTAGCTGTGTTCTGACTGTAGCTAACGGTCGATGGATCTTTGTTATCAGTTGCCTTTTCAGTTGCTCATTAAACAGATGATAACCTACATGAACACTCAGTACGACAGTACAGCATTTAGCTTCCCACCCTGAGCGTGATGTCAGAGGAAAATGGCCGCCGTGTGAATTGAACTAAACTAAGGTGGGACTGAAGTGAACAGAAGTGACCCTGTGAAGCAGAAACAGTCTTCCACACTTGCTGATTGGCTGTGATGTGACTCAGGATGAACATGATTGGTTCCTCACCGAGCACAAACAGCACGTTGTGGTTGCTGGGTTCTGAGCGGATCTGCAGCTTGGGGTGTGGATAGTATCTGCAGGTGAGGTTAACAGGAAGCAGCAGAGCGGGCTTCTCCCACACGGCGAGCTGCTGGCTGGTCAGGTTTCTGCTGCAGGCGCCGTGAGCAACGTGGATCTGGCCTCTGAAGAAGTGACAGCTGGCGACAGGGCCGAGAGGCGAGGAACAGGTGACCTCCACGCTGTCCTCAGGAGACAGGAAGCGACGGCTCAAGGACAGGCCAGGACTGGGACTGCTACCTGGACAGGAGACCACCGAGAGACACGAACAGTATAAAACCAGGACCTCAGAGTCCTCAGAGCTCTGTTAACATGTCTGTGTCCAGGAGCACGAGGCTTCAGTTTACTTATTGACCTCACGTTCAGGCTCTGTAAGGCCTTCCTGCCCTCGCACACAGTCCCTGATTTTCTCTGCCGGAGCTCAAACTGTGTTTTCTCTCTTGTTGTTGCTTTCACAGATTCTCCTGCAGCTTCAGTCCTTCTCCTCACACTCTGCTACAGTTTGAGCACAAGCAGAGAAAATCCAAGTGCAAGCAGGAGTGTGAGTGCAAAGGTAAAATATTCATAATGTGCAGATCTAATACTACATTTCCTCTCACACGATAACACGATCCGTCTTAAACTTAAATTAATGCTTTTATTCTCTCCTGAATGATTTCCGGTTTTCTGCTGAATAACTGAAGTCGTGTAAACATGGAGATACATCAAAATAATTATGATAATAATAATAGGTTATGACTAAAGTATACTAACAAGTTGGACAGATTAAAGTCCTATAATTTGACATTTTTAGCCTAGCTTAGCATTAAGTAGCTAACTTAGCATAAGGACTGCCTGTGGGTGGAAACAGAACAACTTGTGAGAGCAGGATTTCAGTGTGTGAACGCTGACCCCAAACGGTCACCCCGCGGACGTTGCTCTGCACGGAGGTGTACTCCTGCAGGTGGTAGTCGCAGGTGAAATAGACCCGGCTGCCGACCGGACGTCTCCCCAGCAGCTCGCGGGAGGACAGGAGGAAGACGCAGAGGAAGCCAGACTCCTTGGTCTCTCTGAACACACGCTTAGAGTTTTCCCTGAACAGTCGACAGACGCCTCCACCGTAGTCGATAGGAAGCGTGCAGGTGATCTTCATCGTCTCTCCGTCCTCTATCTCAGAGCTGCTGATGATGAGCCTGGGCGTTTCTGCAGAGAGGACACGTACAAGACATTCTCATTCAGCTGGTGGGAGTCAGCACAGGACCGACTGCAGCTGTTAGTTTGAAGAAGACGGATGAACACACTTTATTACCTTTAACCAACATGTTTTATCATCCTAACTGACCTCAAGTTGAGCCTCGACGACTGTTAACTCACCGCTCCATGTTGACCTGGCAGCAGCCGTCCACCCTGTCAAGCAATCAGAGGCAAACAGGAAGTCAGCTGAGGACATTTCAGTTTGAATATCCCGGACGTTTTCTCTTCGTCAGAAGTCAAATCAAGTGTTTAAATAAGACTGAAATCAGTCTCCACTTCATTAATAACTAGTTCCACACGATCACATAAATAAAGATAATATATAATGATGTATATAAATAAAGACATTATGTAATGATGGTATATAAATGTAGATCAGAGTAGATGATGTAAAGGCAGCAGAATCACCTGCTCTTTATATTGAAGAAAGTTTTTAACCCAGATGTGAAGGAACATTAACTCACAGCAGAGCGACACAGTGAAGAGCAGAACCCGATCCATCAGATCCTCCTGAAGTCCAGACGGTTCTGACCGCCTGACTCTGTGTTTGATTAAAGATCAACTGTGTGTTTGCGGACTCTGTTTGTGCAGCTCCGTCTCTGCTTACTCTCTTCAGGACATGAACTCACAACTGATTTCAAATGTTCTGATGTTTATTTTAAGATCAGCTGATTCTAACATGTTTCAGTTTCCTGAGAGACAAAACAGAAAGACTGTGGAAATGTTCACTCCGGTTTCATCAGGGACCCTCCAGTTTTCACTCTGAGAACTGAACCAGGAAGCAAATGTAAAATCTCTCAGAGTCTCTTTGACGGACGGGAAGCTGCTCTGTGTTCACCTGAACAAACGTGTCGGACTGAGCCGATGATCATGTGACCTGTTTGTCTTGTATATCAACATTCACTGAAACACGTTTTCGTCTGCAGACTGAAAGCTGAGATTTACAGGTCAGCTCTGTGGGCTTTGAACACATCATGAACTAAAGCTGAAGAATGTTTATTGTAGTGTCCAGATGTCACCACAGGGGGGCAGCACACTCACACAGACTCCTCTCTTACTCCTCTGTCTCCTTCATCCATCCTCCTCGTCCTCGTCCTTCTCCTCCTCGTCCTGCTCCTCCTCCTCCTCCTCCTTGTCCTTCTCCTCCTCGTCCTCCTCGTCCTCCTCCTCCAGGACCAGGACCAGAACCAGGACCAGGACATCACTTCCTCAAATTTCCTCGCAGCTCTTGTTTTTCCTGAGGTGAGGAATCGAACGTGAACTTCAGCTGAAATATTGTTAATGTGTATGTTTTGGTCACATGACCGCCGTTTGATCCAATGAAATGATCTCATGTCTGTGAAGATCTGCTCCTGGATCAGACTCTGAGGTCACCAGCTGACCTTGAGTTGACCTCCAATCAGAAGAAGAGTCTCTGGGTGCTTTTCATAACATCAATTTGCTCCTCCTGTGTTCCTCACTTGCGTCCTTTCCTCCCGTCTTGGCTCCTCCCGGCGAGGAATGAAGAGAGGCGAGGACAGAGGAGACGGATTTGCCAAATGAGAACTCTTGGGTCGATAGTGTCACCGTTAGGCGACGTGTGGTTCTGATGACGTGCTGCTCAGCTGGACCAGCTGATAAACCCAGCAATGTTCACAGAACCACTGAAAACCACCAAACCCTGAAGGATGGAGGGATAGATAGATAGACGCAAGGATGCACAGATTTATGTAATGAGAACCACCGTCTGTTTATATTTATTGTTCCCCGGAGACTCAGAGGTCAGAGGTCAGCAGTAGGCGGGGAGGGGTCATGAAACAGGAAGTGGACGTGTGATGAGGAAGACCAGGGTTGTGTCTGAAACCGCATACTAATCATACTATCATACTAATCATACTATCATACTAATCATACTAATCAGACTATCATACTAATCATACTATCATACTAATCATAATAATAAGACTATCATACTATCATACTAATCATACTATCATACTATCATACTAATCATACTAATCATACTAATCATAATAATAAGACTATCATACTAATCATACTAATCATACTATCATACTATCATACTAATCATACTAATCATACTATCATACTAATCAGACTATCATACTAATCATACTAATCATACTATCATACTAATCAGACTAATCAGACTATCAGACTAATCATACTAATCATACTATCATACTAATCATACTAATCAGACTATCATACTAATCATACTAATCATACTATCATACTAATCATACTAATCATACTATCATACTATCATACTAATCATACTATCATACTAATCAGACTATCATACATCATACTAATCATACTAATCATACTATCATACTATCATACTAATCATACTATCATACTAATCATACTATCATACTATCATACTAATCATACTAATCAGACTATCATACTATCATACTAATCATAATAATCATACTATCATACTAATCATACTAATCAGACTATCATACTAATCATACTATCATACTAATCATACTAATCATACTATCATACTAATCATACTAATCATACTAATCAGACTATCATACTAATCATACTAATCAGACTATCATACTATCATACTAATCATAATAATCATACTATCATACTAATCATACTAATCAGACTATCATACTAATCAGACTATCATACTAATCATACTAATCATACTATCATACTAATCATACTAATCATACTAATCAGACTAATCAGACTATCATACTAATCATACTATCATACTAATCATACTAATCAGACTATCATACTAATCATACTAATAAGACTATCATACTATCATACTAATCATACTAATCATACTATCATACTAATCATACTAATCATACTAATAAAACTATCATACTATCATACTAATCATACTATCATACTATCATACTAATCAGACTAATCATACTAATAAGACTATCATACTATCATACTAATCATACTATCATACTAATCATACTAATCATACTAATCATACTATCATACTAATCAGACTGATCATACTATCATACTAATCAGACTGATCATACTAATCATACTATCATACTAATCATACTAATCATACTATCATACTAATCATACTATCATACTATCATACTAATCAGACTAATCATACTAATAAGACTATCATACTATCATACTAATCATACTATCATACTAATAAGACTATCATACTATCATACTAATCATACTATCATACTAATCATACTATCATACTATCATACTAATCAGACTAATCATACTAATAAGACTATCATACTATCATACTAATCAGACTAATCATACTAATAAGACTATCATACTATCATACTAATCATACTATCATACTATCACACTAATCATACTAATCAGACTAATCATACTAATCATACTATCATACTAATCATACTAATCAGACTATCATACTATCATACTAATCAGACTGATCATACTATCATACTAATCATACTAATCAGACTATCATACTAATCATACTATCATACTAATCATACTAATCATACTAATCAGACTATCATACTAATCATACTAATCAGACTATCATACTATCATACTAATCATAATAATCATACTATCATACTAATCATACTAATCAGACTATCATACTAATCAGACTATCATACTAATCATACTAATCATACTATCATACTAATCATACTAATCATACTAATCAGACTAATCAGACTATCATACTAATCAGACTATCATACTATCATACTAATCATACTAATCATACTATCATACTAATCATACTATCATACTAATCATACTAATAAGACTATCATACTATCATACTAATCATAATAATCATACTATCATACTAATCATACTAATCAGACTATCATACTAATCAGACTATCATACTAATCATACTATCATACTAATCATACTAATCATACTATCATACTAATAAGACTATCATACTATCATACTATCATACTAATCATACTAATCAGACTATCATACTAATCATACTAATCATACTATCATACTAATCATACTAATCATACTATCATACTATCATACTAATCATACTATCATACTAATCAGACTATCATACATCATACTAATCATACTAATCATACTATCATACTATCATACTAATCATACTATCATACTAATCATACTATCATACTATCATACTAATCATACTAATCAGACTATCATACTATCATACTAATCATAATAATCATACTATCATACTAATCATACTAATCAGACTATCATACTAATCATACTATCATACTAATCATACTAATCATACTATCATACTAATCATACTAATCATACTAATCAGACTATCATACTAATCATACTAATCAGACTATCATACTATCATACTAATCATAATAATCATACTATCATACTAATCATACTAATCAGACTATCATACTAATCAGACTATCATACTAATCATACTAATCATACTATCATACTAATCATACTAATCATACTAATCAGACTAATCAGACTATCATACTAATCATACTATCATACTAATCATACTAATCAGACTATCATACTAATCATACTAATAAGACTATCATACTATCATACTAATCATACTAATCATACTATCATACTAATCATACTAATCATACTAATCATACTAATAAAACTATCATACTATCATACTAATCATACTATCATACTATCATACTAATCAGACTAATCATACTAATAAGACTATCATACTATCATACTAATCATACTATCATACTAATCATACTAATCATACTAATCATACTATCATACTAATCAGACTGATCATACTATCATACTAATCAGACTGATCATACTAATCATACTATCATACTAATCATACTAATCATACTATCATACTAATCATACTATCATACTATCATACTAATCAGACTAATCATACTAATAAGACTATCATACTATCATACTAATCATACTATCATACTAATAAGACTATCATACTATCATACTAATCATACTAATCATACTATCATACTAATCATACTATCATACTATCATACTAATCAGACTAATCATACTAATAAGACTATCATACTATCATACTAATCAGACTAATCATACTAATAAGACTATCATACTATCATACTAATCATACTATCATACTATCACACTAATCATACTAATCAGACTAATCATACTAATCATACTATCATACTAATCATACTAATCAGACTATCATACTATCATACTAATCAGACTGATCATACTATCATACTAATCATACTAATCAGACTATCATACTAATCATACTATCATACTAATCATACTAATCATACTAATCAGACTATCATACTAATCATACTAATCAGACTATCATACTATCATACTAATCATAATAATCATACTATCATACTAATCATACTAATCAGACTATCATACTAATCAGACTATCATACTAATCATACTAATCATACTATCATACTAATCATACTAATCATACTAATCAGACTAATCAGACTATCATACTAATCATACTATCATACTAATCATACTATCATACTAATCATACTAATAAGACTATCATACTATCATACTAATCATACTAATCATACTATCATACTAATCATACTAATAAAACTATCATACTATCATACTAATCATACTATCATACTATCATACTAATCAGACTAATCATACTAATAAGACTATCATACTATCATA
The DNA here is from genome assembly GCF_022749685.1 of Semicossyphus pulcher. Taxonomy (NCBI): domain Eukaryota; kingdom Metazoa; phylum Chordata; class Actinopteri; order Labriformes; family Labridae; genus Semicossyphus; species Semicossyphus pulcher. The sequence continues at coordinate 472,661 of NW_027211712.1, forward strand.
CTAATCATACTATCATACTATCATACTAATCATACTAATCATACTAATCATACTATCATACTAATCAGACTGATCATACTATCATACTAATCAGACTGATCATACTAATCATACTATCATACTAATCATACTAATCATACTATCATACTAATCATACTAATAAGACTATCATACTATCATACTAATCAGACTGATCATACTATCATACTAATCAGACTGATCATACTAATCATACTATCATACTAATCATACTAATCATACTATCATACTAATCATACTATCATACTATCATACTAATCAGACTAATCATACTAATAAGACTATCATACTATCATACTAATCAGACTAATCATACTAATAAGACTATCATACTATCATACTAATCATACTATCATACTATCACACTAATCATACTAATCAGACTAATCATACTAATCATACTATCATACTATCATACTAATCAGACTAATCATACTAATAAGACTATCATACTATCATACTAATCATACTATCATACTATCACACTAATCATACTAATCAGACTAATCATACTAATCATACTATCATACTAATCATACTAATCATACTAATCAGACTATCATACTAATCATAATAATCATACTATCATACTAATCATACTAATCAGACTATCATACTAATCATACTATCATACTAATCATACTAATCATACTATCATACTAATCATACTAATCATACTAATCAGACTATCATACTAATCATACTAATCAGACTATCATACTATCATACTAATCATAATAATCATACTATCATACTATCATACTAATCAGACTATCATACTAATCAGACTATCATACTAATCATACTAATCATACTATCATACTAATCATACTAATCATACTAATCAGACTAATCAGACTATCATACTAATCATACTATCATACTAATCATACTAATCATACTATCATACTAATCATACTAATAAGACTATCATACTATCATACTAATCATACTAATCATACTATCATACTAATCATACTAATCATACTAATAAAACTATCATACTATCATACTAATCATACTATCATACTATCATACTAATCAGACTAATCATACTAATAAGACTATCATACTATCATACTAATCATACTATCATACTATCATACTAATCATACTAATCATACTAATCATACTATCATACTAATCAGACTGATCATACTATCATACTAATCAGACTGATCATACTAATCATACTATCATACTAATCATACTAATCATACTATCATACTAATCATACTAATAAGACTATCATACTATCATACTAATCAGACTGATCATACTATCATACTAATCAGACTGATCATACTAATCATACTATCATACTAATCATACTAATCATACTATCATACTAATCATACTATCATACTATCATACTAATCAGACTAATCATACTAATAAGACTATCATACTATCATACTAATCATACTATCATACTAATCATACTAATCATACTATCATACTAATCATACTATCATACTATCATACTAATCAGACTGATCATACTATCATACTAATCAGACTGATCATACTAATCATACTATCATACTAATCATACTAATCATACTATCATACTAATCATACTATCATACTATCATACTAATCAGACTAATCATACTAATAAGACTATCAGACTGATCATACTAATCATACTATCATACTAATCATACTAATCATACTATCATACTAATCATACTATCATACTATCATACTAATCAGACTAATCATACTAATAAGACTATAAGACTATCATACTTATCATACTATCATACTATCACACTAATCATACTAATCAGACTAATCATACTAATCATACTATCATACTAATCATACTAATCATACTAATCAGACTATCATACTATCATACTAATCATAATAATCATACTATCATACTAATCATACTAATCAGACTATCATACTAATCATACTATCATACTAATCATACTAATCATACTAATCAGACTATCATACTAATCATACTAATCAGACTATCATACTATCATACTAATCATAATAATCATACTATCATACTAATCATACTAATCAGACTATCATACTAATCAGACTATCATGCTAATCATACTAATCATACTATCATACTAATCATACTAATCAGACTAATCAGACTATCATACTAATCATACTATCATACTAATCATACTAATCATACTATCATACTAATCATACTAATAAGACTATCATACTATCATACTAATCATACTAATCATACTATCATACTAATCATACTAATCATACTAATCATACTAATAAAACTATCATACTATCATACTAATCATACTATCATACTAATCAGACTAATCATACTAATAAGACTATCATACTATCATACTAATCATACTATCATACTATCATACTAATCATACTAATCATACTAATCATACTATCATACTAATCAGACTGATCATACTAATCATACTATCATACTAATCATACTAATCATACTATCATACTAATCATACTAATAAGACTATCATACTATCATACTAATCATACTAATCATACTATCATACTAATCATACTAATCATACTAATAAAACTATCATACTATCATACTAATCATACTATCATACTATCATACTAATCAGACTAATCATACTAATAAGACTATCATACTATCATACTAATCATACTATCATACTAATAAGACTATCATACTATCATACTAATCATACTAATCATACTATCATACTAATCATACTATCATACTATCATACTAATCAGACTAATCATACTAATAAGACTATCATACTATCATACTAATCAGACTAATCATACTAATAAGACTATCATACTAATCATACTATCATACTATCATACTAATCAGACTAATCATACTAATAAGACTATCATACTATCATACTAATCATACTATCATACTATCACACTAATCATACTAATCAGACTAATCATACTAATCATACTATCATACAATCATACTAATCATACTATCATACTAATCATACTAATCAGACTAATCAGACTAACCGTGACGTAAAATTGAGTATGTCATGCGTTCTCATCTCATAGTATGCAATTTTGTGTATGTGAGAAATGCCCGGATGTTTGAGTATGAGACGGGAGCTCACTGGTTGTACTCAACCGCCCCAAAATGCATTGCGGCTATTCAGCTTCTACTATGGCGGAGATGGACCGGAGATCAGAGCGGACATACGTAAACGATTGAGTCACGTGATACGGAGAAGACGGCTCTGAGTATGATGCCACCGGTTAGTCAGGATAGGAGGCAGGATGCAGTACATAGGCAGTACGTTGGTATGCGGTTTCGGACACAGCCCAGGAGGTGTGGCTGAGAACTCCAGAAACAGGAAGTGGACGTGTGATGAACAGGACCAGGAGGTGTGGCTGAGAACTCCAGAAACAGGAAGTGGACGTGTGATGAGCAGGACCAGGAGGTGTGGCTGAGAACTCCAGAAACAGGAAGTGGACGTGTGATGAAGAAGACCAGGAGGTGTGGCTGAGAACTCCAGAAACAGGAAGTGGACGTGTGATGAGAAACTTTTCAGCCTCTAACATTAAAAATAAATATAAGATGGTTCAAAGTTTAAAAGTAAGTGGTTATTTGTGTCTCCTAACATGACTCTATGTTATACATGCACTTCCTGTTTCCAGCATGTGTCCCTTTATTTCCTGTCTGAACAATGAGCAAAGCAGACGCTCAGGACATGTTTCGGGGTGTCGTCTCTCAGGCAGACACACTCAGGCGCTGCACTGAGGATCAGGACCAAAAAATACCCAGCATGCACTGCGGTTTTACACCTGTTCAGCCACCTTCTTTTATAATCTTTTCTCTGTTCAATGTCTGTTGAAGGTTATGAACAGATAGTTTGATTCCTCATCAGACACTTTCATGCTTCATTTTAACTGATTTCACTTCCTGATCAGCTGATTTCACTTCCTGATCAGCTGATTTTAGTTCAAATGAAGCTTTATTTAACATGTTAATGTAATAAACTCTGACTGTAACTCTGATATTTCTTGTTTATTCTAGTTTTATATCCAACATGAACACTGTTACATGTCGTGCTACAAAGTTTATATATTTTTTAACATTTAATCTTTATTTATATTCAGTATAAAACATGTTTATGACGTCCCCATCATTTATTTGACTCTGCTTTAAACTTGTATCTATTTATAGTTCTACGTGACTTTATTATTTATTTTGATCTTTTCTAATAATCTAATTATAATAAAGGATTATCTCATATCTGAGCTTTCTGTTGAAAACAGCTTTTTATTGTAGTTTCTTCATTATTATTTATTCATATATTATCATTATTGATGTCTTTGTCCTGAGACACAAACTGTGTTTTTATTTCTGTCTTTATTGAGCTCTAACGAACATACTCAGGAGTTAAACAGTGCAGACGGACACACACAGTTCAGGCTAGATGGAAACAAACACAAACACATTAAAGGGTTAATCCATCAGCTGACAACATGTGGTCACCATGGTAACAGAGTCTGATCTGTACGAAAGCCCGTTCCTGCCAAAATAAAAAGATGACCATGAAGTGATTCTAAAAACATTTCTTTATCAGTGTGTCGCAGCTCAGCAGCTGTCATCACATGCTCTTCTTCAACACACAGACTTCATCCGGGAGTTTGAAGATGTTGAAATTAATTATTCACTTTAAACACTTTCCCTCCAAAGTCTCAGAGTTTTTTGTTTCCTTTCACACTGCTGATGAAGATCATGTGATGTGATTGAAAGCTCAGAATAAATGGACCTCGTGTTTTCTGCTGTTTTCCAGGTCAATGATGAACCAATTAAAAACACTTTATTCTTAATATTTATACTTTTATACTGAACATTTTAGAGCTATGATTGATCCCTGTTTATTTATTCATTACATTTTTAGTTTTGGCAGAAATGGGCTTCCGTAGTTTGTGACTGAACAAAACTTAAATTTTCTCACAAACAAAAAGATGTTTTTTTCTCCTGGTTACAAATATAAATTAATTCAGCTACACTGACGTCACTACTGACCGACGACACGACAGGAAGTACAAAACACCTTCTGACCAACACTTTCTACAACTTTACAGTTAACTTTGTCCAAACGTCACAAACACCGCAGAGAGTGGAGTTCAGGTGTTTCTCTAAGACGTGTAAATCTGTACACTCACAACACACGTCTGAGACAAGCAGCTGATCTCTGACTTCCTGTCTGAGTTTTTTTTAAAGACAAAACTTTCCTTGAATTAATTTTTACTTAAATATGTTCAGCGGTGTGTTTAAGAGCTACAGGTTCTAGTGGTTCTTCGAGGGTCGGTAAGAGTCCGATTCTTCTACGAGATCAAAAACACTTCATGACGCTCAGATGTTTGATCTCCATCAGAACTCGTGAATAATTCAGCTTCATCGTGTTTTAACAGAGTCTGAATGAACCACCTGATCCACATCAGCTGATCGTCCTGCTGGTGTGACTCAGTGACTTGTTACAGGTGTGAGCTTCCTACAAAGTGTGAACATCTCGCTCTGAGGGTCCACTGGTCCCAGTGTTTATAAGTGCTGTGAGTCCGGATCAGCTGAAGGTTCAGTTCGGTCCGTTCACACCTGTTTCTGTACACAAACACTACGTCTGAGACACTACAACTCGTTCACGCCAAGTGTTTAGGAGGACGAGGTGACGTTCCCCGAAGACGGCGCTGTCGTCTCCCTCTGCGAGTACTCCGCCTCCTCCTTGTTGGGGTGGGAGGAGTTATCTGACTTGCTGCGGCTGAACTCCGCCCCCATGATGGGCCCGGTGAACTTGGCATTGGGTCGGAGGCAGGCGGTGCAGCACAGCAGCGTCTTGAGGAAGGCGCGGCGCATCTCGTTGCTGGTCAGCGTGTAGATGAGCGGGTTCATGGCGGAGTTGAGGACGGCGAGCGCCAGGAACCACTCGGCCTTGTAGAGGATGGGGCAGGTCAGAGTCTCACAGGCGGCGTCCAGAAGTAGGAGGATGAAGAGCGGCGCCCAGCAGGCGATGAAGCAGCTCAGCACGATGATGACAGTCTTCAGCAGCGCCATGGACTTCTCCGAGCTCTTGATGTTGGCACCGACGTTGCCGCGTCCATTGGTGACTTTGCGGAAGACAAGCTTGCGGCTGCGCGTGCGCACCAGCGCGTAGATGCGGGCGTAGAGCACCACGATGGCCAGCAGGATGATGCTGAAGACGGTGGTGCAGAACAGGATGTAGGTCTTGTGGTAGAGCGGCAGCACGGTGGAGCACTGCGTCATGCTCTCGATGCAGTTCCAGCCCATCACCGGCAGGCCGCCCAGCACCGCCGCGATCATCCACACCGTGCTGATGAGCAGGAAGACGCGGAACGTGTTCCCATTGTTGTGCAGCTTCATCTTCAGCATGGTCAGGTGGCGCTCGATGGCAATGGCCAGCAGGCTGAAGACGGACGCCGCCAGCGCCACGAACATGCTTCCCTCCCTGAAGAACCACTGCGTGGGTGTCAGCTTGTAGGTGTTGGCGCCAGACAGCAGGATGTTGGCGGTGTAGACAACGCCGGCCAGCAGGTCGGACAGCGCCAGGTTCCCGATGAAGTAGTACATGGGCTTGTGGAACTTCTTGGTCCTCCAGATGGTGGTCAGGACCAGGATGTTCTCCAGGATGATGAAGCAGCACACGATGATGAAGACCACCGAGTCGGCCTTCAGACCTGAGTCCTGCTGCGTCTTGCGGAACTTCCCCGTGTAGTTGTAGTGTTTGGCGATCAGGTCGGAGTAGCTGGGCTCAGCCATGGCCTGCAGCTGCAGCAGGAGTCCAGCAGGGGGCGCCGTGTCCTCACACTTCAGTCCCTCAAGTGAGGCTGTAACTCCGAAGAGGAGCAGAGAGAGTGGAGCTGCTGAAGGGGGGGCATGGTCCTGCAGAGAGACGACTCAGTCAGAGACTCAAAGTACAACAAGATCTATAATAACTGACCTGTGATCAGAGACAGAGACCGTCCTGAAAACAAACTTTAATCATGTTTGTTTCAGTAATCCAATAAAGTTTCTCCTTCAGTTCACAGACGGACTGAAACGTTCCTCACAGGCACTCAGGAGTGAATCCATCATTTTACTCTGAAGACAGTTTAAATCTGAAATCTGAAGGTCATTCAATTGGAGTCGAACGAGCTGGTTAAAAACAAGTTTAAATGACTTTTTACTTCAGTTTAGTGTTTAAAATCTCTCATTAAAAACTGACCTCCAACAACTAAACACGTCTTTACGTGTGAAGCTGTGAGGACAGGCTGCAGACATGCTCTGAATAACGTGAGATCTGCAGACAGTAAACTGATCTGAAACCAGCTCATCCTGAGAAACACTTCACACAGACTCAAAGGAACATCTCACGCTGAGAACATTTAAACCCTTTAAGAGATTTATGACCTCCGTCACATTTAAATAAACTCCCTTTAATGTTTACAGATCTTTGATTTAATATTCGGTAATTTCATCGTTCATGTTTTAACAGCAAAAGAAAATGAAGATGCTGTGACGTCACTTCAGTGTTTTAAAGTTTAACATAAAAACATGAACGTGATGTTTCTCTGTTCCGTCACAGTGACCCGGGTCCATCTGAACGCTGCGCCGCGTCTTCTTCTGATTTTAGTTAAAAAAACATTTAAACTTTATTTAGTTTAACCTGAAACACTTCACAGAGTTTACTGAAGCTTCACACCAGAGTTCATGCAGAAAATCGCGTTTTTAACGGAGAGAAAGGAGAGTTTTTACCTTCAGGCGGAGTCCGGAGCGAAAAACAGTCCGACAGAGAGGAGCGCGAGAGAGCAGAGAGCGACCACACACACACACACACACACACACACACACACACACACACACACACACACTGATGATGATGATGATGATGATGGTGATGAAGGTGCTGCCCTCCTCCGGCTCTCCTCTTTGTATCTTCGCTCCTTTATTCTCCATGAAACGGATCAGATCATGAAGTTGACAGAAAAACTGCTGATGAGTTCAATGTTTGATTTTTGCTTCATTAAAATTCATTCTGATCACTTTCATTGATTTCCTTCACAATAGAAACAAACGATGAGTTTAATAACAGAATGAATAAAACGAGTCATTACAATAATATGTTTATAATAATCTATCAATGATCGATAAACACAAACAAACAACAGAGAAAATAAACAATAAAAACTTGTCAAGAAATGAATGAATACAAATAAAGATTGTAATAAGATAATGTGATGACGGTTATTATTGACATTTAGTGTGAAACTAAATAAAGCAAAATAAAATGTGTCATTATATTTATATGAGATAATCCTGTATTGATCCCCAGAGGGGAAATGCAGGTGTAGCAGCAGCACAAAGACAGAAAAGCAAGTCAGTAAATACAAACACAAGACAAGAGAAACATGGGATTTATTATATATATAATAAAATAAAATATAATTATATTACATTACATTACATTACATTACATTATATTATATTATATTATATTAAAAGGAAAGTATGATCAGATGAATGTCTCCCTTTGGTTTCCTGTGTGGGAAACAACCAGCTGAACCCCCCCCCCCACACACACACACACACACTGACCCCCCCATATTGACTCCAGCTCTGAGTCACTGACCTCTGATCCCCACAGTCTCTGTGAGGTCAGGGGGGGTCGTGGTTTCTGGGGGCCTGCGAGCGGGCCCCTCCTCGTGTCACCCTGGATTCTACATTCAGACGGCGAAGGAGAGCTGGAGGACAGGTGTGTGTGTGTGTGTGTGTGTGTGTGTGTGTGCGTAGGTAGGTAGGTTACTTTATTTGTAAGGTATATAACAGCAAGATAAAAAAGTGTCTCAATATAGACAAGAAGATCAAATATGCATCCATACATCGTGGATCAATAACAGACCTCACTGATGGCTGCTGGGACAGAGCTTGGTTTTACAGGCTGGTGACCTGTCCGACCAGGAGGAGGAAGCTGAAGCTGTTTAACGGCTGTGAGCGGTCATTTGAAACGGAGCCAGCCGTCCTCTGTACCTGTCAGGTGTTCAGGGATCCTGGTTCAGGTGTGACTCCTACTGGACCATTTCACAGTTTGAGTCAGACAGTTTGCAAACCACGACACCAAGCAGAGTGATCAGATAGAGTCAATCAAAGCATGATAACGTCAGCTCTTCAGGGTTCTGTCAGTGTGGATCGTTTTCTCAAGCAGAACAAGCTGGTGTCCCTTTTCACACACAGCTTCACAGTCATGTTACGTGCCATAGTGTTGTGTTTTCTGTGTGTGTCTCTCTCCTGTGTGCTCCTCAGGTGCTGCTTTCCCCTTTGCTGCAGCAGGTGATCAGGCTCACCTGTTACCACTTCAGCAATCAGGAAGGAGTATAAAGAGCAGGAGAGAGCGACACAAACTACACAACACTACGGCCCATAACAGTTAGCTTCACAGTTCAGTTTTGCTTACCTGCTGTTTACCTGCTGTTCACCTGCTGTTTACCTGCTGTTCACCTGCTGTTTACCTGCTGTTTACCCGCTGTTCACCCGCTGTTTACCTGCTGTTCACCTGCTGTTCACCTGCTGTTCACCTGCTGTTCCCATGCTGTTCACCTGCTGTTTACCCGTTGTTCACCTGCTGTTCACCTGCTGTTCACCTGCTGTTCCCATGCTGTTCACCTGCTGTTTACCTGCTGTTTACCTGCTGTTCTCCTGCTGTTCACCTGCTGTTCACCTTACCTATTAAGGCTTAAAGTAATGCATCATTAGGGGTGTGACACTCAATGGCCTTATATTATTTTTTTTTACATGTTAGCACTAATTAGCGGCTATCTGTGTCTGTGCTCACCATACCTGCCTGTTAGCTCGTGGCGGCCCGTGTAGGGCGTCAGGTCTGTTGTTAGGTTTTTCTGCAGAGAAGATGGCGGGCTGAAGTGATGAGAGGACTGGTGATTTTAGTTACTCTGTACTTTACTTTCACCTACAGCTGGCTAGCTAATCAGTGTTTCAGGGACTCTCGTCTAAATATGGTCACTTCTAGCTTCAAACAAACAAGATGGCGACGGCCACAATGCCAAACCCGAGTCTTCAAAAGGGGAGTCAACAAACCACTGGGTGGCGTCACACTGGATACGTCCATTACTTACACTGTGTGGTGACAATGATCCATCTCTGCTCATAAAGCGACAGTCCCGTGAAGGTTCCACTTCCTGTGTGTTGATGCTTCAGGACAGGAAGTGAGTCACAGCAGCTGTTACATCACAACAGGAAGTGATGACATCACAACCCCCTCACACCTCTGTGCCTGATGATGTTTTTATCTTTATGAACAGATGCACTGTGGCGCCGGCTCAGAGAGGTGCATTGTGGGATCAGTTCTGTGGGATGTCTGCGCTGTGACCTCACTTCCTGTCCAAACAGCTTTCATTGTTCCTGAGCTTCAGGGCAACTGGTTGGACTGGAACAGCTGGTTAACTACAGCCGGGGGACGAGGTGACCTCTGAACTAAACTAACAGGTCAATAAACATGCTGGGAGAACTGGGAACACTGGAAACACTGGGAAAACTGGGAACACTGGGAACACTGGGAACACTGGGAGCACTGCGATAATTGGGAACACTGGGAACACTGCGAGAACTGGGAACACCGGAAACACCAGGAGAACTGGGAACACTGCGAGAATTGGGAACACTGGAAACATTGAGAGAACTGGGAACACTGGGATCGCTGAGAACACTGGGAGCTACAGGTGAGTTAGTACAGGACAGACTGTACTAACTGGAAGTTTGCAGTAGTTCCAGTATTCCACCAGTTTTTTTCGGGTTCTACTGGAAATATATATCAGAACCATACTGCACCTTGGTGAATCAAAGCAGAATCATACTGGGAACACTGGTGTACACTGAAATGACTGTAAATGCATTGCGATAACACCACCGGGACAATGTCGGAAATGTCTTGTACACTGGCACCAAAAGTTAATCAAAGTGGAATCTTGAATCTGTAAATATACTGGTAATATTGGGATTATACTGGGAACACTGGGTATAGTATATACCACAGCCATACTGGGAATATTTGGGCCTAAACATGGACCCGATCATTTCCAAGTAATATGCACAGAATTATTCTAGTGTATTCTGACTTTTATTCCCATTATTATCCAAGTATTTTTCCAATATTATCCAGTTAATCATATTATGTGATGTACCCGTTATCTCCCCAGTATAGTTCCAGTGTTCTCAGTATGTTTCCAGTATATTGGGATATTTTACCAATGTATCCTTATTAAGGTTCTATTTTTATTCCACTATGGTGCCATTTCGATATATTCCCAGTACGGTCCAAATATGTGCTCAATATATTCTTAGTATTTTCCAGATGTTCAGCCAGTTACGATCATCTATATTCCCAGTATAGTCATGGTGTAATTCACGTGCATTCCCACTTTAGCCCCAGTATGTTCCCATTATTCCACCTGCGTTATTCCAATGTTACTAGTATATTAACAGTAAGATTGTTTTCTTCAACTTCTGTGCCAGTTTGACTTTGATACATTCCCAGCACAATCCCAGTGTGATCCCAGTATGATCCCAGAGTTTGGTCAGTGTGTTTACTAGTAATGTGTTGGGAGACATGTTGGGAGGGGAGGTAGAGATCCCAGTATGTACTATATATCTTACTGTTACTGTACTCTATATACTGGGATCATACTGGGATTGATTGGGAACTGTTAGTTGGACATGTGACTAGTCCACTCTGCTGCTCAGAGTCTAAAATGGAGCTGAGATGAGGAGAAGCTGAAGGGGGTGATGGAGGGAGGAGGGGGAGGAGGTGAAAGGGGTTGTGGGTAACAAAGGCCTCTTTCCTCTGAGCCGCTGACTGTATTCAGACTCTGCATAGCTGAGCGTCACCATGACGACGGCTGGAGGGAAACAGAGAACCGAGCAGCAAAAAGAGTGAAGAACGGATCACCTACAGACCCACAGACAAACAGAGACACTCTGTCAGAGCTCTGTTAGAACTCTGTCAGAGCTCTGTTAGAACTCTGTCAGAACTCTGTTAGAACTCTTGTAGAGCTCTTTTAGAGCTCTGTTAGAACTCTGTCAAAGCTCTGTTAGAACTCTGTCAAAGCTCTGCTAGAACTCTGTCAAAGCTCTGTTAGAACTCTGTCTTTACTCTTTTAGAGCTCTGTTAGAACTCTGTCAAAGCTCTGCTAGAACTCTATCAAAGCTCTGTTAGAACTCTGTCAGTACTCTGTTAGAACTCTTTTAGAGCTCTGTTAGAACTCTGTCAAAGCTCTGTTAGAACTCTGTCAAAGCTCTGCTAGAACTCTGTCAGAGCTCTGTTAGAACTCTGTCAGTACTCTTTTAGAGCTCTGTTAGAACTCTGTCAAAGCTCTGCTAGAACTCTGTCAAAGCTCTGCTAGAACTCTGTCAGTACTCTGTTAGAACTCTTTTAGAGCTCTGTTAGAACTCTGTCAAAGCTCTGTTAGAACTCTGTCAAAGCTCTGCTAGAACTCTGTCAGTACTCTGTTAGAACTCTTTTAGAGCTCTGTTAGAACTCTGTCAAAGCTCTGTTAGAACTCTGTCAAAGCTCTGCTAGAACTCTGTCAGAACTCTGTCAGAGCTCTTTTAGAGCTCTTTTAGAGCTCTGTTAGAACTCTGTCAAAGCTCTGCTAGAACTCCGTCAGAACTCTGTTAGAACTCTGTCAAAGCTCTGCTAGAACTCTGTCAGAACTCTGTCAGAGCTCTGTTAGAACTCTGTCAAAGCTCTGTTAGAACTCTGTCAAAGCTCTGCTAGAACTCTGTCAGAACTCTGTTAGAACTCTGTCAAAGCTCTGTTAGAACTCTGTCAGTACTCTGTTAGAACTCTTTTAGAGCTCTGTTAGAACTCTGTCAAAGCTCTGTTAGAACTCTGTCAAAGCTCTGCTAGAACTCTGTCAGTACTCTGTTAGAACTCTTTTAGAGCTCTGTTAGAACTCTGTCAAAGCTCTGTTAGAACTCTGTCAAAGCTCTGCTAGAACTCTGTCAGTACTCTGTTAGAACTCTGTCAAAGCTCTGTTAGAACTCTGTCAGAACTCTGTCAGAACTCTGTCAGAACTCTGTTAGAACTCTTTTAGAGCTCTGTTAGAACTCTGTCAAAGCTCTGCTAGAACTCTGTCAGAACTCTGTCAGAGCTCTGTCAGTACTCTTTTAGAGCTCTGTTAGAACTCTGTCAAAGCTCTGCTAGAACTCTGTCAAAGCTCTGCTAGAACTCTGTCAGTACTCTGTTAGAACTCTTTTAGAGCTCTGTTAGAACTCTGTCAAAGCTCTGTTAGAACTCTGTCAAAGCTCTGCTAGAACTCTGTCAGTACTCTGTTAGAACTCTTTTAGAGCTCTGTTAGAACTCTGTCAAAGCTCTGTTATAACTCTGTCAAAGCTCTGCTAGAACTCTGTCAGAACTCTGTCAGAGCTCTGTCAGAGCTCTTTTAGAGCTCTTTTAGAGCTCTTTTAGAGCTCTGTTAGAACTCTGTCAAAGCTCTGCTAGAACTCCGTCAGAACTCTGTTAGAACTCTGTCAAAGCTCTGCTAGAACTCTGTCAGAACTCTGTCAGAGCTCTGTTAGAACTCTGTCAAAGCTCTGTTAGAACTCTGTCAAAGCTCTGCTAGAACTCTGTCAGAACTCTGTTAGAACTCTGTCAAAGCTCTGTTAGAACTCTGTCAGTACTCTGTTAGAACTCTTTTAGAGCTCTGTTAGAACTCTGTCAAAGCTCTGTTAGAACTCTGTCAAAGCTCTGCTAGAACTCTGTCAGTACTCTGTTAGAACTCTGTCAAAGCTCTGTTAGAACTCTGTCAGAACTCTGTTAGAACTCTGTCAGAACTCTGTTAGAACTCTTTTAGAGCTCTGTTAGAACTCTGTCAAAGCTCTGCTAGAACTCTGTCAAAGCTCTGTTAGAACTCTTTTAGAGCTCTGTTAGAACTCTGTCAAAGCTCTGCTAGAACTCTGTCAAAGCTCTGTTAGAACTCTGTCAGAACTCTTTTAGAGCTCTGTTAGAACTCTGTCAAAGCTCTGCTAGAACTCCGTCAGAACTCTGTTAGAACTCTGTCAAAGCTCTGCTAGAACTCTGTCAGAACTCTGTCAGAGCTCTGTTAGAACTCTGTCAGAGCTCTGCTAGAACTCTATCAAAGCTCTGTTAGAACTCTGTCAGTACTCTGTTAGAACTCTTTTAGAGCTCTGTTAGAACTCTGTCAAAGCTCTGCTAGAACTCTGTCAGAGCTCTGTTAGAACTCTGTCAGTACTCTTTTAGAGCTCTGTTAGAACTCTGTCAAAGCTCTGCTAGAACTCTGTCAAAGCTCTGCTAGAACTCTGTCAGTACTCTGTTAGAACTCTTTTAGAGCTCTGTTAGAACTCTGTCAAAGCTCTGTTAGAACTCTGTCAAAGCTCTGCTAGAACTCTGTCAGTACTCTGTTAGAACTCTTTTAGAGCTCTGTTAGAACTCTGTCAAAGCTCTGTTAGAACTCTGTCAAAGCTCTGCTAGAACTCTGTCAGAACTCTGTCAGAGCTCTTTTAGAGCTCTTTTAGAGCTCTGTTAGAACTCTGTCAAAGCTCTGCTAGAACTCCGTCAGAACTCTGTTAGAACTCTGTCAAAGCTCTGCTAGAACTCTGTCAGAACTCTGTCAGAGCTCTGTTAGAACTCTGTCAAAGCTCTGTTAGAACTCTGTCAAAGCTCTGCTAGAACTCTGTCAGAACTCTGTTAGAACTCTGTCAAAGCTCTGTTAGAACTCTGTCAGTACTCTGTTAGAACTCTTTTAGAGCTCTGTTAGAACTCTGTCAAAGCTCTGTTAGAACTCTGTCAAAGCTCTGCTAGAACTCTGTCAGTACTCTGTTAGAACTCTGTCAAAGCTCTGTTAGAACTCTGTCAGAACTCTGTTAGAACTCTGTCAGAACTCTGTTAGAACTCTTTTAGAGCTCTGTTAGAACTCTGTCAAAGCTCTGTTAGAACTCTGTCAAAGCTCTGCTAGAACTCTGTCAGAACTCTGTCAGAGCTCTTTTAGAGCTCTTTTAGAGCTCTGTTAGAACTCTGTCAAAGCTCTGCTAGAACTCCGTCAGAACTCTGTTAGAACTCTGTCAAAGCTCTGCTAGAACTCTGTCAGAACTCTGTCAGAGCTCTGTTAGAACTCTGTCAAAGCTCTGCTAGAACTCTGTCAGAACTCTGTTAGAACTCTGTCAAAGCTCTGTTAGAACTCTGTCAGTACTCTGTTAGAACTCTTTTAGAGCTCTGTTAGAACTCTGTCAAAGCTCTGTTAGAACTCTGTCAAAGCTCTGCTAGAACTCTGTCAGTACTCTGTTAGAACTCTGTCAAAGCTCTGTTAGAACTCTGTCAGAACTCTGTTAGAACTCTGTCAGAACTCTGTTAGAACTCTTTTAGAGCTCTGTTAGAACTCTGTCAAAGCTCTGCTAGAACTCTGTCAAAGCTCTGTTAGAACTCTTTTAGAGCTCTGTTAGAACTCTGTCAAAGCTCTGCTAGAACTCTGTCAAAGCTCTGTTAGAACTCTGTCAGAACTCTGTTAGAACTCTTTTAGAGCTCTTTTAGAGCTCTGTTAGAACTCTGTCAAAGCTCTGCTAGAACTCCGTCAGAACTCTGTTAGAACTCTGTCAAAGCTCTGCTAGAACTCTGTCAGAACTCTGTCAGAGCTCTGTTAGAACTCTGTCAAAGCTCTGCTAGAACTCCGTCAGAACTCTGTTAGAACTCTGTCAAAGCTCTGTTAGAACCCTGTCAAAGCTCTGCTAGAACTCCGTCAGAACTCTGTTAGAACTCTGTCAAAGCTCTGTTAGAACTCTGTCAAAGCTCTGCTAGAACTCTGTCAGAACTCTGTCAGAGCTCTGTTAGAACTCTGTCAAAGCTCTGCTAGAACTCCGTCAGAACTCTGTTAGAACTCTGTCAAAGCTCTGTTAGAACTCTGTTAGAACTCTGTTAAAGCTCTGTTAGAACTCTGTTAGAACTCTATCAGAACTCTGTTAAAACCCAGCTATAATTATGTTCCAGAAGTTTTTAATTCATTCTGTTTTTGATCTTGGTCCTGGTCCTGGTCTTTGTCCTGGTTTAGGTCTCTGTCTTTGTTTTATCAGTGCTAAAGTTCTCTACCTGATTCTGGTCTGAGCTCTGGTTCTGCTGGTCTGTAAAATTCTGCAGCACTGAAACTTTAACTGCAGAACATCTGCAGCCTGTAATTATGGTTTGGACTCGCTGACAGTTTGTGTGTGTGTTTCAGTGTGTGTGTGTGTGTGTGTGTGTGTGTGACAGGAAAGCATTAGCCAGCTTCTTCCTCTTTGACTTCCTGTGATGTGATTGGTTGTTTCCCAGGCGGTGAGGAATGTGGCCATCGTTACCCTTGGGGGGGGGGGGGGGTTCTGATGGCTGTGTGATGTTGCATTAAGTGAACATGAAGAAGAGAAATCAGAGGGTTTAGTTCGGACTGTTTTAATCCTGTTTCTGCGTCTGGGAGGTTAGGGTTTGTGCGTGTGTGTCTGTATGTGTTTTAATCTGTGTGTGTTGTGTCTGGAGCTTCTGTGTTCACAACAAACACCACAGAAGAAGATTTGAGGGCCGTTGAGTGCAGCTGTTCTGGACGCATGTCATAACTCACACTCAAATCACGTGAGTGATGTTTACAGGAACATCAGGGTCCTGGTCCTGGTCCTGGTTTTAGATTTGGATGTTTATATCAGAGAGACCTGGGGGGTGCACTACGAAGCAGGATTTGCGGTTATCGAGGTACCTTCAGGGTTAACTACGAGTTTTCAGTACTACGAAGCTGGTTCACTTCTTACCGGGGTAGATCACCATGGTAACTTATGCTGAACACCTGACCTGCTCCGGAGCAGGTTATGTCCGAGATAAGAGATCAACCAGAACTACACACCACCTACTGACCAATCAGGTCTCTTGATTCAGGAGCTCTGTGAGCAGATCGTGAGAGGGAGGAGGGAGAGAGAGAGCAATGAAACACTTCCTGTTTACCGTCTGATTTTATGAAATATAAAAATAAGACAGTGTGCAGGAGATAGTCATTGTGCTTTACTGATATACATCCACAACAGAGACTGATAAGACAATGAAGCCCGAAGTACTTTTGTACTCATGATGAAAGTAAGCATTCGTACTACTTTAAATTGTGGTTTTATATTTATATTTATTTGCTCCAGAGTTTGATACAGCTGAGAGAATAAGTCTAAATCTGTCATTAACGCAACAAAAACACATCTGTGCAGCGTGTTAATCTGATGTAACACACCAGTGCTATAATAAATATATGGTGCTCTAATGATGGAGCAGTGATGTTGTTATATCTGCACATTCACACAGTCTGTTTGTCCGTC
Organism: Semicossyphus pulcher; assembly: GCF_022749685.1. NCBI lineage: Eukaryota > Metazoa > Chordata > Actinopteri > Labriformes > Labridae > Semicossyphus > Semicossyphus pulcher. The sequence continues at coordinate 490,041 of NW_027211712.1, forward strand.
CTGCATCCAGCAGCTGCAGCTGAGTGATGTCAGTCTGCATTATGTGAAACTTCTTCATCTCTTTCTGAAATCACAGTTTGCTCTGAGTTTGTAAAATATGCCGATCAGCTGACGGCAGACTCGCCCGTGTTTAGATTGGTCATTTGCTCCAAACCACGCCCCTTTAATGTGAGCGCGCTCAGAGGAACCCTGGTTGACTTATCGAGTTGATAACCAGCGTCTTGTGACCGCTCAGCGCGATCTCCTCTGTCAGGTTGAGTGAAGCAGATCAGGAGAAGAGAACCAGGGTCCGTTGAACTCACTTCATTGTGTAGGCCCCTGGTTCTCCTTCTCCTTGTCCACACGTGTCATCTGTCTGTGTTCAACTGAGTTACTTCTGCTCTGTGAGACCTCCAGGAGACGGTCAGAGTCTCAGTCAGCTGACATGGAGGCAGAGCTGGAAGCTTCAGGGATTTTGTCAAACAACAGTTTCAAAAGTGAAACTTCATGCTTAATTTTTAATATCAATTTAACCTGCCTTAGCCCCACCCCTTTCAATCTTTGCCCCCATCACAGTCGAACACAGTTGGTACCTGTCAGAATCCTGAGTAGACACGTGACATTTTCAGAGAGAGTTTCTTCATCACAAACGTGGAGGTACGGGGTTTTCAGGGAGGACATCAAAAACTGTGTCAAATGAAAATGTCAGACCGATGGAGGTCTCTGCTCAGACTTCACCTGTCTGCTGCTTGCCTCTGATTGGCTGATGGTCTGAGCGTCATTCACCTTGAAAGCAGGAAATAAAACATAAAAACCCAATAAAAGTTAGATGAGATCCTGTCTGAGCAACTCTGCTTCAGGAAGACATTAAACCCGTCAAAATAAAAGATGTATGAGAGTAGTCATTAGAGTCACTCTCTGACATTTAGGATTAATGTTGATGCTAATAGTTATGTTAGCATGTTAGCACTGCGAGCGCTGCAGACACTTCCTGAAGCATCTCTTAGAGCTTGTCTGGATCCATGATGAGTTTTATAAACTAATAAAAGAATGTAACAATCGATAATCAAGCTAAAAGGAAACCTGCTGAATGACTTTACAGTATCATGTGTGCTCCTCTTTAGCGCTGAGGCAGCTCTCTGCAGCAGAGCTTTGAGTCACCGCTCCTGATGCATACTGATCTCTGTAGAACAGAAAAGAGAGTGTGATAATAACCGACCTGCAGGTTCTGAAAGACGCCTTTAGTTTGAAGATGTTCTTCAAAGGATGAATTCTGTTTTTGGTTATTATCACAAGACTTAGGAAAAGCTGCAGATAAACAATAATCTCTCTCAGAGGGACACAGAACCACACACATCACTGAGGGTTAACAGAACCACACACATCACTGAGAGTAAACAGAACCACACACATCACTGAGAGTAAACAGAACCACACACATCACTGAGGGACACAGAACCACACACATCACTGAGAGTAAACAGAACCACACACATCACTGAGGGTAAACAGAACCACACACATCACTGAGGGACACAGAACCACACACATCACTGAGAGTAAACAGAACCACACACATCACTGAGAGTAAACAGAACCACACACATCACTGAGAGTAAACAGAACCACACACATCACTGAGGGACACAGAACCACACACATCACTGAGAGTAAACAGAACCACACACATCACTGAGGGTAAACAGAACCACACACATCACTGAGGGACACAGAACCACACACATCACTGAGAGTAAACAGAACCACACACATCACTGAGGGTAAACAGAACCACACACATCACTGAGGGTAAACAGAACCACACACATCACTGAGAGTAAACAGAACCACACACATCACTGAGAGTAAACAGAACCACACACATCACTGAGGGTTAACAGAACCACACACATCACTGAGAGTAAACAGAACCACACACATCACTGAGAGTAAACAGAACCACACACATCACTGAGAGTAAACAGAACCACACACATCACTGAGGGACACAGAACCACACACATCACTGAGAGTAAACAGAACCACACACATCACTGAGGGTAAACAGAACCACACACATCACTGAGGGACACAGAACCACACACATCACTGAGAGTAAACAGAACCACACACATCACTGAGGGTAAACAGAACCACACACATCACTGAGGGTAAACAGAACCACACACATCACTGAGAGTAAACAGAACCACACACATCACTGAGGGACACAGAACCACACACATCACTGAGAGTAAACAGAACCACACACATCACTGAGGGTAAACAGAACCACACACATCACTACAGGGTAAACAGAACCACACACATCACTGAGGGTAAACAGAACCACACACATCACTGAGGGACACAGAACCACACACATCACTGAGAGTAAACAGAACCACACACATCACTGAGAGTAAACAGAACCACACACATCACTGAGAGTAAACAGAACCACACACATCACTGAGGGACACAGAACCACACACATCACTGAGAGTAAACAGAACCACACACATCACTGAGAGTAAACAGAACCACACACATCACTGAGGGACACAGAACCACACACATCACTGAGAGTAAACAGAACCACACACATCACTGAGCGTAAACAGAACCACACACATCACTGAGAGTAAACAGAACAACACACATCGCTGAGAGTAAACAGAACCACACACATCACTGAGAGTAAACAGAACCACACACATCACTGAGAGTAAACAGAACCACACACATCACTGAGGGTAAACAGAACCACACACATCACTGAGGGACACAGAACCACACACATCACTGAGGGACACAGAACCATACACATCACTGAGAGTAAACAGAACCACACACATCACTACAGGGTAAACAGAACCACACACATCACTGAGGGACACAGAACCACACACATCACTACAGGGTTAACAGAACCACACACATCACTGAGAGTAAACAGAACCACACACATCACTGAGGGTTAACAGAACCACACACATCACTGTGGGTAAACAGAACCACACACATCACTGAGGGTTAACAGAACCACACACATCACTGAGAGTAAACAGAACCACACACATCACTACAGGGTTAACAGAACCACACACATCACTGAGAGTAAACAGAACCACAAACATCACTGAGAGTAAACAGAACCACACACATCACTGAGGGTTAACAGAACCACAAACATCACTGAGAGTAAACAGAACCACACACATCACTGAGAGTAAACAGAACCACACACATCACTGAGGGTAAACAGAACCACACACATCACTGAGAGTAAACAGAACCACACACATCACTGAGGGACACAGAACCACACACATCACTGAGGGACACAGAACCACACACATCACTGAGAGTAAACAGAACCACACACATCACTGAGGGTTAACAGAACCACAAACATCACTGAGGGTTAACAGAACCACACACATCACTGAGAGTAAACAGAACCACACACATCACTGAGGGTTAACAGAACCACACACATCACTGAGAGTAAACAGAACCACACACATCACTGAGAGTAAACAGAACCACACACATCACTGAGGGACACAGAACCACACACATCACTGAGAGTAAACAGAACCACACACATCACTGAGGGTAAACAGAACCACACACATCACTGAGGGACACAGAACCACACACATCACTGAGAGTAAACAGAACCACACACATCACTGAGGGTAAACAGAACCACACACATCACTGAGGGTAAACAGAACCACACACATCACTGAGAGTAAACAGAACCACACACATCACTGAGGGACACAGAACCACACACATCACTGAGAGTAAACAGAACCACACACATCACTGAGGGTAAACAGAACCACACACATCACTACAGGGTAAACAGAACCACACACATCACTGAGGGTAAACAGAACCACACACATCACTGAGGGACACAGAACCACACACATCACTGAGAGTAAACAGAACCACACACATCACTGAGAGTAAACAGAACCACACACATCACTGAGAGTAAACAGAACCACACACATCACTGAGGGACACAGAACCACACACATCACTGAGAGTAAACAGAACCACACACATCACTGAGGGACACAGAACCACACACATCACTGAGGGACACAGAACCATACACATCACTGAGAGTAAACAGAACCACACACATCACTACAGGGTAAACAGAACCACACACATCACTGAGGGACACAGAACCACACACATCACTACAGGGTTAACAGAACCACACACATCACTGAGAGTAAACAGAACCACACACATCACTGAGAGTAAACAGAACCACACACATCACTGTGGGTAAACAGAACCACACACATCACTGAGGGTTAACAGAACCACACACATCACTGAGAGTAAACAGAACCACACACATCACTACAGGGTTAACAGAACCACACACATCACTGAGAGTAAACAGAACCACAAACATCACTGAGAGTAAACAGAACCACACACATCACTGAGGGTTAACAGAACCACACACATCACTGAGAGTAAACAGAACCACACACATCACTGAGAGTAAACAGAACCACACACATCACTGAGGGTAAACAGAACCACACACATCACTGAGAGTAAACAGAACCACACACATCACTGAGGGACACAGAACCACACACATCACTGAGGCACACAGAACCACACACATCACTGAGAGTAAACAGAACCACACACATCACTGAGGGTTAACAGAACCACAAACATCACTGAGGGTTAACAGAACCACACACATCACTGAGAGTAAACAGAACCACACACATCACTGAGGGTTAACAGAACCACACACATCACTGAGAGTAAACAGAACCACACACATCACTGAGAGTAAACAGAACCACACACATCACTGAGGGTTAACAGAACCACACACATCACTGAGAGTAAACAGAACCACAAACATCACTGAGAGTAAACAGAACCACACACATCACTGAGGGTAAACAGAACCACACACATCACTGAGAGTAAACAGAACCACACACATCACTGAGGGACACAGAACCACACACATCACTGAGAGTAAACAGAACCACACACATCACTGAGAGTAAACAGAACCACACACATCACTACAGGGTTAACAGAACCACACACATCACTGAGAGTAAACAGAACCACACACATCACTGAGAGTAAACAGAACCACACACATCACTGTGGGTAAACAGAACCACAAACATCACTGAGAGTAAACAGAACCACACACATCACTGAGGGTTAACAGAACCACACACATCACTGAGAGTAAACAGAACCACACACATCACTGAGAGTAAACAGAACCACACACATCACTGAGGGTTAACAGAACCACAAACATCACTGAGAGTAAACAGAACCACACACATCACTGAGAGTAAACAGAACCACACACATCACTGAGGGTAAACAGAACCACACACATCACTGAGAGTAAACAGAACCACACACATCACTGAGGGTAAACAGAACCACACACATCACTGAGAGTAAACAGAACCACACACATCACTGAGGGACACAGAACCACACACATCAATGAGAGTAAACAGAACCACACACATCACTGAGGGTTAACAGAACCACACACATCACTGAGAGTAAACAGAACCACAAACATCACTGAGAGTAAACAGAACCACACACATCACTGAGGGTAAACAGAACCACACACATCACTGAGAGTAAACAGAACCACACACATCACTGAGGGACACAGAACCACACACATCAATGAGGGACACAGAACCACACACATCACTGAGAGTAAACAGAACCACACACATCACTGAGGGACACAGAACCACACACATCAATGAGGGACACAGAACCACAAACATCACTGAGAGTAAACAGAACCACACACATCACTGAGGGTAAACAGAACCACACACATCACTGAGAGTAAACAGAACCACACACATCACTGAGGGACACAGAACCACACACATCACTGAGGGACACAGAACCACACACATCACTGAGAGTAAACAGAACCACACACATCACTGAGGGTTAACAGAACCACACACATCACTGAGGGTAAACACTGTGCTGTTACTGCAGGAGAGGATGTCTCCATGGTTCAGTTTGCAGTTTGATGAGAAAGAGGCCCAGCCTGGACGTCCGGCTGTAGGGGGGTACAGAGGGGTTCAGGGGGGAGGATGGGGGGTGATGGGGGAGGGTTGGGGTGCAGTGGGTGGATGTTGGGGGTGCTGAGGCCTCCGCTGCACCCCGGGGTCCTCTTAACATTCAGCACAGCGCTCATTAGACATGCAAAGCTGCAGAGTCGGAGCTGTAGCCTGAATGAGTCGCCTTTGTCCTGTAATTGGAGATGTTTCTGTGGGAGCCACAAAGAGAGCAGGGCCCCCTCACCCCCCTCACCCTCCTCATGCTCCTCACGCTCCTCACCCTCCTCATGCTCCTCACCCCCCTCATGCTGCTCACCCCCCTCACGCTCCTCACCCCTCTCTGATTCATCCTGTCCTCCCTCCTCTCTCTTGTGTAACTTGTTGCATAAAGATTCAGTTTACAGGAAATGATCCAATTAGATCCTCAGATTGGAGGAACATCAGAGTGTCACACAGGTGATCCATCACACGTCCTTACCTGGTCACATGACGTATACCTCACATCACATGACAGGAAGTCATCATCATCATCATCAGGTCGCTGTCCCACAGACTCTACAGCTTCAGTGAAGAAACAAATAACTGAAATCAAATTTAATGTAAACTAAAGTTTTAAATTAAATACTGCGACAATAAAATCAGGAAACAGTCATTTTCATCGCATTTAAGTAAAACTACTTCACTGTCTGTTTGGTATTTATACTTTGTGTACATCTTTGTGTCACCTGTGTGATCTTTCTGTCACCTGTGTCATCTTTGTGTCACCTGTGTCATCTTTGTGTCACCTGTGTGTTCTTTGTGTCACCTGTGTCATCTTTGTGTCACCTGTGTGTTCTTTGTGTCACCTGTGTGTTCTTTCTGTCACCTGTGTGTTCTTTGTGTCACCTGTGTCATCTTTGTGTCACCTGTGTGTTCTTTGTGTCACCTGTGTCATCTTTTGTGTCACCTGTGTGTTCTGTGTGTCACCTGTGTGTTCTTTCTATCACCTGTGTGTTCTTTGTGTCACCTGTGTCATCTTTGTGTCACCTGTGTGTTCTGTGTGTCACCTGTGTGATCTTTCTGTCACCTGTGTCATCTTTCTGTCACCTGTGTCATCTTTCTGTCACCTGTGTGTTCTTTCTCTCACCTGTGTGATCTTTCTGTCACCTGTGTGTTCTTTGTGTCACCTGTGTGATCTTTATGTCACCTGTGTCATCTTTCTGTCACCTGTGTCATCTTTGTGTCACCTGTGTGTTCTTTGTGTCACCTGTGTCATCTTTGTGTCACCTGTGTGCTCTGTGTGTCACCTGTGTGTTCTTTCTGTCACCTGTGTGTTCCTTCTGTCACCTGTGTCATCTTTGTGTCACCTGTGTGATCTTTGTGTCACCTGTGTCATCTTTGTGTCACCTGTGTGTTCTTTGTGTCACCTGTGTCATCTTTGTGTCACCTGTGTGTTCTTTGTGTCACCTGTGTCATCTTTCTGTCACCTGTGTCATCTTTGTGTCACCTGTGTGATCTTTGTGTCACCTGTGTCATCTTTCTGTCACCTGTGTGTTCTTTCTGTCACCTGTGTGTTCTTTGTGTCACCTGTGTGATCTTTGTGTCATCTGTGTGATCTTTCTGTCACCTGTGTGATCTTTGTGTCACCTGTGTCATCTTTGTGTCACCTGTGTGTTCTTTGTGTCACCTGTGTGTTCTTTGTGTCACCTGTGTCATCTTTCTGTCACCTGTGTGATCTTTGTGTCACCTGTGTCATCTTTGTGTCACCTGTGTGTTCTTTGTGTCACCTGTGTGTTCTTTGTGTCACCTGTGTCATCTTTCTGTCACCTGTGTGATCTTTGTGTCACCTGTGTCATCTTTGTGTCACCTGTGTGTTCTTTGTGTCACCTGTGTCATCTTTGTGTCACCTGTGTGTTCTTTGTGTCACCTGTGTCATCTTTGTGTCACCTGTGTGTTCTTTGTGTCACCTGTGTCATCTTTGTGTTACCTGTGTCATCTTTGTGTCACCTGTGTCATCTTTGTGTTACCTGTGTCATCTTTGTGTCACCTGTGTGTTCTTTGTGTCACCTGTGTGTTCTTTGTGTCACCTGTGTCACCTGTGTCATCTTTGTGTCACCTGTGTCATCTTTGTGTTACCTGTGTCATCTTTGTGTCACCTGTGTCACCTGTGTCATCTTTGTGTTACCTGTGTCATCTTTGTGTTACCTGTGTGTTCTTTGTGTCACCTGTGTGATCTTTGTGTCACCTGTGTCACCTTTGTGTCACCTGTGTGTTCTTTGTGTCACCTGTGTCATCTTTGTGTCACCTGTGTGTTCTTTGTGTTACCTGTGTCATCTTTGTGTCACCTGTGTCATCTTTGTGTCACCTGTGTGTTCTTTGTGTCACCTGTGTCACCTGTGTCATCTTTGTGTCACCTGTGTCATCTTTGTGTTACCTGTGTCATCTTTGTGTTACCTGTGTGTTCTTTGTGTCACCTGTGTGATCTTTGTGTCACCTGTGTCACCTTTGTGTTACCTGTGTCATCTTTGTGTCACCTGTGTCACCTTTGTTACCTTGTGCTGCCGTCCAGGTGTGAGGTGTTGTTTCATCTCACAGGTGGAGACGATCACATGACCAGCAGAGATAAAGTTTTAACTAGTACTTTAATGTTGTGCTTTTACACTGAAAGTCCTCAACAGGAAGTGTAGAGTGTTTAAAAACTGGTATAATAAAGTTTGATTGACACGAGGCGGAAAGTGAACTTTGACTCTGAACACAAACAGACACAAGAGTTCAGATGATACAAACAGCTTTAGTCCTGCTCACTCTGTGTAACCCTGTTTCTGTCTGACTGCAGACAGGTAGGTCATGTGACCTCACACACCTGAACAGGGCCATGAATCAATACTGTGTTATTCCAGAGGAAGATTTTCATGTGAACACGTTACTGAGTTAGGGTTAGGGTTAGTTACTAACCCTAACCCTAACCCAGGTTATGGTCATCATCATCTCAGACTGGCACAAGCCTGATGATAGAATATTATACAGTATTATTATTTATAGCACATAAAAATATATAAAATTATACTATTTTATTCTGTATTATACTACATCATAGACAAATACCATCTGTATTTATTGCCACTTTACACTGTACTATATGTAATATCTAATACTTGCATTTTCTCATAGACTTCTATAGGATCAACCAGTGGAGTCACCCCTGGTGGACATTAGAGACATTAGCACAAAAAATACTTACTTCCTGCCAGGACTTTTCAAAATAAAATCAGAGTTCTAGATTTGTGTCACAAACACGTTTGTTTCCTAAATCATCTGAAAAAATAAAGAAGTAAAAAACAAATGTCTCCTTCTACAGACTGATGAGCAGACAGGTGTGTCACCTCAGAGTCAGGTGTGATCCTCTGAGAGAGACGTGATCGGGACACAAACAGTTAACAGAGACGGACACGATTCTCTGGATGACTGGAGCCGAACAAACTCTGAAACACAGCGACAAAGGACCACAATCCTCTGCTGCACCCCCCCGACCCATCCTCCTCCTCCACGGGAGAGGAGCCCATTATATAACCCACCACCCATCCCCGTCATTAACTGGTTCCCAGTTTAAAGAGTGAGGGGGTGAAGGGGGGTCACGTGGGCCACAGAGGCTTGTTTACCACAACAAGGGGCGGACAAGGAAGAAATAGACTGTGAAGAGAGAGAGAGAGAGAGAGAAGAGGAGGAGAAAAGTTTTTCCCACCGACTCATTCACAACTCAACTGCTTTCACACAGCACGCTGCTGTTACCATAGAAACCAGAGAGAGAGAGACAGACAAAGAGAGAGAGACAGCTTATGTGAGTGAGAGGGAGAGAGAGAGACAGGTCATCTTCATCAGTTTTACTCCTCAGTCAGTCTGTGTTGAGGTTCATTAAATGACTGAACATGCAGGTGTGAAAGTGACACAGTGACCATGTGCAGATAATATGTGATCATCATCACCATCATCGTCATCTTCGTCTCTGTGTAACAAACTCTCAGGCAGAAAATCTAAAGTCCTTCTTTAAAAGTCACTGCTCACTTCCTGTTTTCAGACTTCTGTTTCCTGTGATGACTTTTAATAGAAGTCTCTTCTAAGAAGAACCCTAGTTCACCTTGGAACCAGGGAACAGGACTCAGAGCCAGCTGCCCTCACTGACAGAAACTCTAACTGCTGGGACACAGTCTGAGTCCACATCTGATAAGAGATCAAGCAGGACAGTTTGTTCATTCAGGGTTCAGGCTCAGCTTCTAAATTTGCCTTTTTTTGGGCTTGTTTTTATTGTATAATCAGTTTAACTACTTGCTACAATATAGACTAAGTACTGTGTGAAACATGGAGGAAGTGGCTTTATATAGACTTATATCTCCTTATATTTATGTTACCTACCTTTGTTCCACTGACAGACTGAGTTGATATATAACATCCATACAAGCTTTTTAGTTAGAAAGACATTTAATTCGTTTATTGTATATCCACCGAATTAAAGACTGTTCATACTGCATCAGAATCTACTATTCGTACTGTATTTTATGCGCACTGAGATCTGTCAAGAGGCTATGATTTTTAAAATATGAAGATTTCTCAACCGGGTTTGGTTTAACATATGTCAGAACAGATCGTCTTGCGGCTGTAACTGTCGTGAAACGTAAACAGTTTACGGCATGCCGTATTCCAGTCCTTCCACAGAGACTACACGTGAAAACAGAAGAACAGTCAGTTATCAGAGGGATCAAAGTTGTATCCGCTCAGCAGTGACACACCGACCCTCCGCACAGAGAGAAGCCGGCAGCATGCTGTACCTGATCGGCCTTGGGCTCGGGGACGCGGCAGACATCACGGTGAAGGGTCTGCAGGCGGTGAAGAGCTGCTCCCGAGTTTACCTGGAGGCCTACACCTCCATCCTGACTGTGGGGAAGGAAGCTCTGGTGAGTCCGGGCAGACTCACAGACACACCGCGGGGCAGAAAGAGACCACGACAGCCTGTGGAAGATTTTACAGACTGTCATGTTTGTTGTGTATGAAACGTTTCTTTATGATAAGTTTGATACTGTGACTGTCTCTCTGTCTGCTGGCTGGCAGTCTGTCTGACTGCTGGCTCTCTGCTGTCTGTCTGTCTGTCTTCTACCTGTCTGTCTGTCTGTCTGTCTTAGGGTGACCACCTCATTATTGTTCTGTTGCTGGACAGCAGACATGATTTTGCGGGATAATGCGGGACGCACGACCGCGAGAGAAATGACTGTTATTAGGCTCTGTGAATATTGATTTTATTGTCGCGTGCCACTCAAAGAGGCAGCTGGCACATCCGAAAAACGCTGCAGAATGAATTTTTAATTATAGTCTTACAACAGCAACAACAAAGACAACACGAGATTACTGTTTGAAATTCCAAGAATGTTTTTATCAATAAGCGATCACAGTTTAAGTATAGCAGAGCGCTAAATGTCTTTCGAGCTGAATGATTTGAAGCCCACTGAAAACAAATTAAATGGGAGCGCCAGATAACATTTCCATAAACTGATTTTCGATTACTTTTCAAATACAGAAAAGAAGAAGAAGAAGAAGAAGAAGAAGAGGCCCTCTCCCTCAGGACATATTGAACATTTAAATAAACTCTGCTCTTATCACTGAACATGGAACATGTAAAGCTCCTGTGAGGAGTTTTTCTCTGGTTATGAAACAGAAATTAATTCTGATGACTCTTTATGAGCTACAGAAGCAAACTGACCATCGTCGCCGACATCAACACAAAATGGAAGTTCCTCACAGGAGCTTTAAAGTAGCCTATTTAACCCCGCTAATGTGTGTGTCCGCTACACACCAGGTACCAGTTATCAGTTCAGTCAGCCGTCACTGCGATCGGAAACCAACATGTGAGCAGGAAACTTCTAGTAACCCAGTGAGCGTCTTTCTGTTGAAAGGACGTATAAAAGGTATTACTGACGTCCGTCAGCATCCAGGGTTGATGCAGTCACAGCTGCAAGTACCTGGGCATGCTCAGTCTACTTCTTTCTACTACTACGTCCATTAGTAGCTTGTGCTCGATGGGTGTGAAGGATGCTGCACGCGTCTTCTCCATGTCAGCATCAGTGAATCTGTGATCGGCCCCGTGGTCTTTTGAAGAAAACGGTGAACGAGCATTTCTGAGAATGACTCACACCTGGCTCGACCTCGCTGCACCTGTTCAGCCCGGCTCGGCCGACGTGAAACAGATGAAACCAGGATGCTCCGACGAGGCTCGGTCCATCCTCGCTTTTTCTCTTCTCCTGGATTCCTGAAGTCTTCTTGTCAAACAGCCTCCAGGAGAGGCAGCAAGCAGGCTATCAATGTCTGCCGCTCCGCTGCACACAGATACACATTTTTATTTAGTTTTATAACAGTGACTGGGGGGACATTTTTAATGTGGGAGTTACATGGTTCATCAATCTGCCTGTCTGTCTCTCTGCCTTTCTGTCTGTCTGCCTGCCTGTCTGTCTGCCTGTCTGTCTGCCTGCCTGTCTGTCTGCCTGTCTGTCTGTCTGCCTGCCTGCCTGCTGTAAAAGAAACTGAACTGTTTGTTTTCAAAGGTAAAAGACACCTCACCTGTGTGACAGGTAGTTTACAGGTGGAGTGATGGAGCAGCAGATGTTTTAAAAATCAGTCACTACGCTTATATTAAATGTATTGTAAAAAGTCTGTCATATTTTTAGTTTATATAATGTTTTAATATGTATGTAATATATTATATATTTATTAATATGCATGTCTTTAAGTCTTTACATTAAAGATACAGACAGCTGTTTAATTATCAGTCATTCAGTTTAATTAGAGACACATTCTCCCAGTGACAGCAGCTTAACTGAGACACATCAGGTTCTTCAGTATTCATAATATTATTTATGAAATATCCTGCAAATCTCTGACTTTATATAATAATACGTTCATGAGCTGTTAGCACATGCTATGGTTGCTATGTTGGCTTAGCTAGCTAGCTTAGTGCTGTGCTAACAGGCAGGAACTTCAGGTGTGAAGTATGTTCAATATTTAAAATGTGATCTGAACAGAAGAACACTGAGTGATAGGAGCTGCTGATGTTCTCATGAAGCAGCCGAGGTTAAAGGACGCATGTTCAGCAGAATGTTAGCTAGCTTAGCACTGGCTGCGCAATGGAGAAACAGAAGAAGAAGAAACAGCTAAACTCAGATGAACTGGTGTCAGTTTAGAGGTGATAAAAACAGCCGTATGGATTAATGTTGGATTCAGGAAGGACACGATGCAAACACAGCAGAGAGACAGAGAAACCGAAGAGTTGTTGCTAACATGCACTCCTTAATATCTGTTTATTTATCACACCTTATGTGGTAATTGTTACATTGAAAAATCACGGAGCTTCCCCAAACCGTGCAGGACTACTTAGCACACACTTTAGCAGAGAGTTAGCTACTTCAGAACATACCCAAGCAACGTCTTAAGTGTTTTATTAGGGTGTTAGCTCATTTAGCACCTTGTTAGCTACATTAGCAGTGGTTTTTGTGTCATTGGCAGTGAGTGAACTTCATTACCAGTAGGTGTTGTACATTAGCATTGTGTTAGCTCCTTTAGCAGTGCGTGTGTTTGCTGTCCTCAGGAGGAGTACTATGGGAAGCAGCTGATCCTGGCAGACAGAGAGCTGGTGGAGCAGGGGGCTGATGAGATCCTGAAGGACGCTGATGTGACTGATGTGGCGTTCCTGGTGGTGGGCGACCCGTTTGGGTGAGTCATGTTGTCCACGTATCAGGACTGTGTACGTCCTCGTATTGATCCCACATAGCTGAGGTCTGCTGCGTCAGCACACACAGACTCTGATGTGACCACAGAGCTCCTCTCAGAGCTGTTCGGCCTCCTTTCGTGCACATTTCTCCCCAAAACCACCGGATTCCTGCAAGTTAATAACAGAGTGCGAGCGGCTGCAGCTCCGGCCTGAAGCTCTGCCCACATTTGTTCATGTCCATGTTGGTTTTACAGTTTACATGAGAAGAGCAGCTGCTTCTTTTTGTCCCTCTGAAGACTGAAAATGGTGATTCTCTTTCACTCACACTATAACCCGTCTGTGACCTCAGCATCTGTACGTCATTTCACACGATGTGAAGGAGAGATCTAAATCTGTGTGTGTGTGTGTGTGTGTGTGTGTGTGTGTGTGTGTGTGTGTGTGTGTGTGTGTGTGTGTGTGTGTGTGTGTGTGTGTGTGTGTGTGTGTGTGTGTGTGTGTGTGTGTGTGTGTGTGTGATCAGTTCTTCTATAACATGTTTTAATGTAGCGTTTGTTCATTACACTCTGTTTCTGTCTGTCTGTCAGAGCCACCACCCACAGTGACCTGGTCCTGAGAGCAGTGCATGCTGGGATACCGTACAAAGTCATCCATAACGCCTCCATCATGAACGCAGTGGGCTGCTGTGGTCTGCAGGTACGTCACACACCTGTGTACCCTGAGCTCAGACTGACAGGCTGAACAGATGGAGTGTTTCTGTGTCTGATGACGAGCTCTCAGTAAAAAGGCGTCACACTTCAGCTGTAGCAGTCTGTTACTGATATTTACAGTTACTGATATATGCAGTTACTGATATATACAGTTATGTACAGTTATTGATATATGCAGTTACTGATACGTACAGTTACTGATATATGCAGTTATGTACAGTTATTGATATATACAGTTATATACAGTTATGTACAGTTACTGATACGTACAGTTACTGATATATACAGTTATGTACAGTTATTGATATGTACAGTTACTAATACATGCAGTTATTAATACATGCAGTTACTGATATATAGTTATGTACAGTTACTGATATATGCAGTTATGTACAGTTATTGATATATACAGTTATATACAGTTATGTACAGTTACTGATACGTACAGTTACTGATATATACAGTTATGTACAGTTATTGATATATACAGTTACTAATACATGCAGTTACTGATATATAGTTATGTACAGTTACTGATATATGCAGTTATGTACAGTTATTGATATATACAGTTATATACAGTTATGTACAGTTATTGATATATACAGTTATGTACAGTTACTGATATATGCAGTTATGTACAGTTATTGATATATACAGTTATATACAGTTATGTACAGTTATTGATATATACAGTTATATACAGTTATGTACAGTTACTGATATATACAGTTATGTACAGTTATTGATATATACAGTTATATACAGTTATGTACAGTTACTGATATATACAGTTATGTACCGTTATTGATATATGCAGTTATGTACAGTTACTGATATATACAGTTATGTACAGTTATTGATATATACAGTTATGTACAGTTATTGATATATACAGTTATGTACAGTTATTGATATATGCAGTTACTGATATGTACAGTTACTGATGTATGCAGTTACTGATATGTACAGTTACTGATATATGCAGTTACTGATATATACAGTTATGTACAGTTATTGATATATACAGTTATGTACAGTTACTGATATATACAGTTATGTACAGTTACTGATACATACAGTTATGTACAGTTATTGATATATGCAGTTACTGATATGTACAGTTACTGATATATACAGTTACTGATATATACAGTTATGTACAGTTATTGATATATGCAGTTACTGATATATACAGTTACTGATATGTACAGTTACTGATATATACAGTTATGTACAGTTACTGATATATACAGTTATGTACAGTTATTGATATATACAGTTATGTACAGTTACTGATATATACAGTTACTGATACGTACAGTTACTGATATATACAGTTATGTACAGTTATTGATATATGCAGTTACTGATATATACAGTTACTGATATATACAGTTACTGATACGTACAGTTACTGATATATACAGTTATGTACAGTTACTGATATATACAGTTATGTACAGTTATTGATATATACAGTTATGTACAGTTATTGATATATACAGTTATGTACAGTTACTGATATATACAGTTACTGATACGTACAGTTACTGATATATACAGTTATGTACAGTTATTGATATATACAGTTATGTACAGTTATTGATATATGCAGTTACTGATATGTACAGTTACTGATATATGCAGTTATGTACAGTTACTGATATGTACAGTTACTGATATATACAGTTATGTACAGTTATTGATATATACAGTTATGTACAGTTACTGATATATACAGTTATGTACAGTTACTGATATGTACAGTTACTGATATATACAGTTATGTACAGTTATTGATATATACAGTTATGTACAGTTACTGATATATACAGTTACTGATACGTACAGTTACTGATATATACAGTTATGTACAGTTATTGATATATACAGTTATGTACAGTTATTGATATATACAGTTACTGATACGTACAGTTACTGATATATACAGTTATGTACAGTTATTGATATATACAGTTATGTACAGTTATTAATATATACAGTTACTGATACGTACAGTTACTGATATATACAGTTATGTGCAGTTACTGATATATACAGTTACTGATACGTACAGTTACTGATATATACAGTTATGTACAGTTATTGATATATACAGTTACTGATACGTACAGTTACTGATATATACAGTTATGTACAGTTATTGATATATACAGTTATGTACAGTTATTAATATATACAGTTACTGATACGTACAGTTACTGATATATACAGTTATGTACAGTTACTGATATATACAGTTACTGATACGTACAGTTACTGATATATACAGTTATGTACAGTTATTGATATATACAGTTACTAATACATGCAGTTACTGATATGTACAGTTACTGATACACAGTTATGTGCAGTTATTGATATATACAGTTATGTACAGTTATTGATATATACAGTTACTAATACATGCAGTTACTGATATGTACAGTTACTGATATACACAGTTATGTGCAGTTATTGATATATACAGTTACTGATATATGCAGTTTAAAATCTGCAACAAACAACCAATAAAAGAAAGTTAAAGTAAATATTACAATAATTATTCATATTAATTACTAATATTATTACAATAGAAACAGTTTATCTGTACAGAAACTGAATGGGCAGTGATGAGGATCAGGTTAGAACTCTTGAAAGAAGAGTGACCTGAAAGAATCACTGTGTGTGTGTGTGTGTGTGTGTGTGTCCCATCTGCTGATGGGACACATTAAACTGATGTTACTGATGTGACCTCATCAATAACTGGATGTCACAGCAGCCAATCACAGAGCAAGACCCAGCTGTCCACACACACACACACACACACTTAGATTAGCATTGATGCTAACAGAGTGGCCAGCGTCTCCACTGGGAGGTCGTTAATATGCTAATGAGTGGGCGGGAT